>NW_028176683.1:935378-952878 GCF_949987555.1 Borostomias antarcticus
CCTCAGGCTCGGGCCTAAGAATAGCTTCTACACACACACCAAAATACACGACGGATTACCAGAGGTACGGAAATATCCCTCACACACACACACAACGCGCGCCACGCTTACGCACGCTGGAAAATTAAATGCATACACTTAAAACACAGAGACACAGAAACACAAAATACTGTAATGATTAAGTGTTCACACTCTGCAGACATTCCTGTGTTTGAGACGAGACGGTCTCAGCTGGAGCTCTGGTCACTGTGGATATTAACCACATTCATCTCTCTGCTTCCAAGGCACCGTAGGAGGGGTGTGGAGAGGGGAGGGATATGGGGCTCGCTTTGACAGAAGGGTTTGAGGGGCGTGGGGATTTCAGGGTAGGTGGGGTTCGGGATGTGTGTGTGTGTGTGTGTTGTGTGTGTGTGTGTGTGTGTCAGGGCTACAGGAAGGGATCTTCGGGCGTGTGTGTGTGTGTGTGTGTGTGTGTGCTACAGGAAGGGATCTTCGGGCGTGTGGTTGAAGCTGGCGTGTGTGTGTGTGTGTGTGTGTGTGTGCTACAGGAAGGGATCTTCGGGCGTGTGGTTGAAGCTGGTGTGTGTGTGTGTGTGTGTGTGTGTGTGTGTGTGTGTGTGTGTGTCAGGGCTACGGGAAGGGATCTTCGGGCGTGTGGTTGAAGCTGGCGTCGGCAAATATGCCCAGAGTTCCCACGGTGGTGAAGACCACAAAGGTCCAGAAGAAGAGCCGATCCACTACCATGGCAACGTACTGCCAGTCCTCCCTCAGCTAGAGAGAGAGAGAGAGAGAGAGGGAGAGGAGGGGGGAGAGAGAGAGAGAGAGAGGGAGAGAGAGGGAGAGGAGGGGGGAGAGAGAGAGAGAGAGAGGGAGAGAGAGGGAGAGGAGGGGGGAGAGAGAGAGAGAGAGAGGGAGAGAGAGGGAGAGGAGGGGGGAGAGAGAGAGAGAGAGAGGAGAGAGGGAGAGGAGGGGGAGAGAGAGAGAGAGAGGGAGAGAGAGGGAGAGGAGGGGGGGAGAGAGAGAGAGAGAGAGGGAGAGAGAGGGAGAGGAGGGGGAGAGAGAGAGAGAGAGAGGAGGGAGGAGAGGAGGGGAGAGAGAGAGGAGAGAGGGAGGGAGAGGAGAGGGGAGAGGGGGAGAGAGAGAGAGAGGAGAGAGGAGAGGAGGGGGAGAGAGAGAGGAGGGAGGGGAGAGAGAGAGAGAGAGAGGGAGAGGAGAGAGAGAGAGAAGGGGGGAGAGAGAGAGGAGGGAGGGGAGAGAGAGAGAGAAGGGGAAGAGAGAGAGAGAGGTAGAGAGAGAGGAGGGAAGAGAGAGAGCGAGGGAGAGAGAGAGGAGGGAGGGGAGAGAGAGAGAGAAGGGGGGAGAGAGAGGGAGGTAGAGAGAGAGAAGGTGGGAGAGAGAGCGAGGTAGAGAGAGAGGAGGGAGGGGAGAGAGAGAGATAGAGAGAGAGAAGGGCGGGTGGAGAGGTAGAGAAAGAGGAGAGAGAGGGAGAGAGGGAGTGGGGGAGGAAGAGAGAAAGTGAGAAGGAGAGGGAGGGAGAGAGAGAGGGAGGAGGTGAAGCAGAAAGAGGGGATGGCCAGGAGAGAGGTGTGTGTGTGTGTGTGTGTGTTTGTGTGTGTAAGAAATGCGCCAATGGAGTTTGATCGCACCCGAATCTGTGTGCACTCATCAATCATCCCCCCGCCACCCACCCGACGGAATTATCTTCTAAGATTTAGAGACCCGCCCCCAACCCGCCAAACATATAATAAGTTATTGTATTTACATTAAAATGATGTCCAGACGTTCGTGCTCATTCGCTTTTCATATAGGCGCATTCTCTTGACTTAAACAGTTGTCGAGGGTATTTGAGTGAGCTGCTGGCAGGTCTCACGCTTTCTCACAGTTGTTATAATATAATATTTATAATTATAGTAGTAAATACGAATATAACTGACAAATCCACCCGAAATGAATCACAATGTTGATTTTTTATTGGCCCACCCACCCGCGGATGCGGATATCTGTGGATGTTGCAGATATATCTGCATATATTCGCATATATATTCGCATCTCTAGTGTGTGTGTGTGCGTGTGTGTGTGTATGTGTGTGTGTGTGATCCTGCTGTACTCACGGCCGCAAAGTCCTTCTCGGCTTGCAGTTGCTCAGCGATGTATGTGATGGCTTCGATGGCGGACTTGAGCTCGGGAGGCAGGGTGAGGTAGTGACTCGGCCCGTCGATGAACTTCCTCAGGTCGGTACACATGCCCTCTGACTGGTACCTGCGCGCGCACACACACACACACACACACACACACACACACACACACACACACACACACACACACACACACACACACACACACACACACACACACACACACACACAAGGAAGGTCTGATGTCGTGCAACTGTATGGTGACTTCTGTAAAACACCTTGTGTCGGGGTGCCCCGGTAGCTCACCGGGTAAGGCGCGCACCACATGAAGACTAGTTCTTCGCGCGGCGGACCAGGGTTCAAGGCTCGGGTTCTGTGCCGCATGTCCTCCCCTCTCTCTCTCTCCCACCAGGGTTCAATGCTCGGGTCCTGTGCCACATGTTCTCCCCTGTCTCTCTCTCTCCCACATTTCCTGTCTCTCTACACTGTCCTGTCCCATTAAAGCCCTAAAAACTATCTTTAATAAAAACTCAACACCCTGTGTCTTTCCACACATGGACAGAAGAAGAACTACTCTTCATCAGTTCACTTTCAGGACAGAAGTTCAACAAGCAAGTGAGCTTGTTCTATAATCATAGATAATCAAAGCTGCGGATGATGCATATAAAACAATTTCCATTACAACACTCTCCATAAAGATCCGTTTGTGCCCGATCAGAAAATGATCTAGCCAATCAATATTATTTGAGGAGATACTAGCAACGCCGGGCGTGATTTAGGTGTGACGCAGCGAGAAAGGACTGTTCTTTCTGAAACAACAATGGCGGCTCGTTAGCGTAGATGCTGCTATAGCATCAGTTATATCTGAACTGTAGAGTATTTCTTCATTGAAAGAAGAGCAAAGGACGGGACTGAAGGCTTTTCAAAAGAGGTGTTCTCTTCTCCCAACTGGCTTCAGTAAGAATTTGATTTACCCATGATAGACAGTGATAGACAGATGGTTCATCCAATAACCTGCCTGTATCTTTTTAAAGTGCCTGCCCTTTTCCAAACAGTTTAATGAATGACAAATCTTACTTGGTTCAGTTTAGATTTCAAGAACACTGAGTGGTCGGTCAAGCTGGTTTCAAACAAAGACAATAGGTTTATTCTATGTTATGATTTGCAAAGCGGACTCTGAACAGGAAGTGTATCCTAGCGACAGTACTGGGACTCAGTCATGCAGAACCTTTTATAGGATGGTAAAGAGGAGGTGACGCTCATAGACAGAGGGTACAGGGGAGTGACGTCACGTACAGGGGAGTGACGTCACGTACAGGGGAGTGACGTCACGTACAGGGGAGTGACGTCACGTACAGGGGAGTGACGTCACGTACAGGGGAGTGACGTCACAGACCACATGGTCTTGATAAACAGAGGGATTCTCAGGGAACGGAGGAAAAGGCAACTGAGAGAAACTCGGAAAACATCAATCAAGTAGGAAAACAGAAAGAAACAAATTGGGGGTTAACACATTGGGGGGTAACACATTGGGGGGTAACACATTGGGGGGTAACACATTGGGGGGTAACACATTGGGGATACTTACATTTCATGCACAGTTTCCAATGAAGAGTTCCCACACGGTTGTGTGGAACAAAGCATCAGTTTAAGTTTAAGGCTCATAATATAATCAGATTCTTACAAATCTACAAGATAGGAAAGATTTGAAAGCACTCAAGATATCAAACCCCAGACTCCCAGAACATGCACACATTTACATTTCTTTATTGGATTTGCAATCAAAGATACAAATCAATATCAAAATCCAACAGTAGCAAGAGTCACACAACGCAGCGCACATTCACATAATGTCGTCCCAGCAGGGAGATCAAAGCTCTTTATGGATATATGTAGCAGCGTCTTTTCCATATGAAATGACTGCCAATGATGGCAGACACAGAACAGAACTTAACTAAACTAACTGTTTTGCTGATTTTTTTGCCAGTCCAGCAAGTTGGAGTCCTCTCACACGCATTTTGTGTAGCTGCCAAATATCAAAACTATAATTTTGCAATTATACCCACATGCAGAGATGGCATGAGCAAGTGGTTGATATTTTAATATTTTATAGCTAAAGCAAGTGTCCATGTACATGTCAAAAGAACATCCAATTTAAAAAAAAAAGATGGATTCATTAATAATCATTAATATCCGGAGTATTAGTATGAGTATGGACAATATTGGGCAGCACGGTGGCTCAGTGGTTAGCACTGTCGCCTCGCACCTCGTTCCAGGTCCTTTCTGTGTGGAGTCTGCATCTTCTCCCCGTGCCTGCGTGGGTTCCCTCTGGGTACTCCGGCTTCCTCCACCATCATAAAGACATGCAACGAATGAATGATGTTGGTGGTGGTCAGAGGGGCCGTAGGCGCTGATTGGCAGCCACGCTTCTGTCAGTCTGCCCCAGGGCAGCTGTGGCTACAGATGTAGCTTAACCACCACCGGTATGAATGAATACTGGACTCTGTAAAGCGCTCTGGGTATCATGAAGGGCGCTATATAAATCCAATTCATAATAATAATTCATAATAATATTGTTAAATGTATTGCTAAGTTGGGATGAGGCAAACCAGTCAATTTGAACAGTTTAATATGGAATTGTGTTTGTTGTCCAGTGGCACGGCGGAGTTCTTTCTCAGTCAGATCCAGGATCATGGTGGTCTGGATACAGGCCCTGGAAGGGGCAGCTGGTCATGATGTGATCATGGTGGTCTGGATACAGGCCCTGGAAGGGGTAGCTGGTCATGATGTGATCATGGTGGTCTGGATACAGGCCCTGGAAGGGGCAGCTGGTCATGATGTGGACGGATTCCTGTTCTTGGTTATTGTGCAATAAGCAGTATGGATCATGTTGTGTTGGGTACCAGAGGGCCAGGTTGTATTTAGTAGGCAGAACTTGTAACCAGGTTTTTATGGTGAATTAGAGAATGGATTAGTCTATAGTTGAGTAGTGTAGTATGGAGTGGTCTATAGTTGAGTTGTGTAGTATGGAGTGGTCTATAGATGAGTAGTGTAGTATGGAGTGGTCTATAGATGAGTAGTGTAGTATGGAGTGGTCTATAGATGAGTAGTGTAGTATGGAGTGGTCTATAGATGAGTAGTGTAGTGTGGAGTGGTCTATAGTTGAGTAGTGTAGTATGGAGTGGTCTATAGTTGAGTAGTGTAGTATGGAGTGGTCTATAGTTGAGTAGTGTAGTATGGAGTGGTCTATAGTTAAGGTGTGTAGTATGGAGTGGTCTATAGTTGAGTAGTGTAGTATGGAGTGGTCTATAGTTGAGTAGTGTAGTATGGAGTGGTCTATTGTTGAGTAGTGTAGTATGGAGTGGTCTATAGTTGAGTAGTGTAGTATGGAGTGGTCTAGTGTTGAGTAGTGTAGTATGGAGTGGTCTATTGTTGAGTTGTGTAGTATGGAGTGGTCTATAGTTGAGTTGTGTAGTATGGAGTGGTCTATAGATGAGTAGTGTAGTATGGAGTGGTCTATAGTTGAGTAGTGTAGTATGGAGTGGTCTATAGTTGAGTAGTGTAGTATGGAGTGGTCTATAGTTGAGTAGTGTAGTATGGAGTGGTCTATAGTTGAGTAGTGTAGTATGGAGTGGTCTATAGTTGAGTAGTGTAGTATGGAGTGGTCTATTGTTGAGTTGTGTAGTATGGAGTGGTCTATAGTTGAGTAGTGTAGTATGGAGTGGTCTATTGTTGAGTTGTGTAGTGTGGAGTGGTCTATAGTTGAGTAGTGTAGTATGGAGTGGTCTATAGTTGAGTAGTCTAGTATGGAGTGGTCTATAGTTGAGTAGTGTAGTGTGGAGTGGTCTATAGTTGAGTTGTGTAGTATGGAGTGGTCTATAGTTGAGTAGTGTAGTATGGAGTAGTCTATAGTTGAGTAGTGTAGTATGGAGTGGTCTATAGTTGAGTAGTGTAGTGGAGTGGTCTATAGTTGAGTAGTGTAGTATGGAGTGGTCTATAGTTGAGTAGTGTAGTATGGAGTGGTCTATAGTTGAGTTGTGTAGTATGGAGTGGTCTATTGTTGAGTAGTGTAGTATGGAGTGGTCTATAGTTGAGTAGTGTAGTGTGGAGTGGTCTATAGTTGAGTAGTGTAGTATGGAGTGGTCTATAGATGAGTAGTGTAGTATGGAGTGGTCTATAGTTGAGTAGTGTAGTATGGAGTGGTCTATAGATGAGTAGTGTAGTATGGAGTGGTCTATAGATGAGTAGTGTAGTGTGGAGTGGTCTATAGTTGAGTAGTGTAGTATAGAGTGGTCTATAGTTGAGTAGTGTAGTATGGAGTGGTCTATAGTTGAGTAGTGTAGTATAGAGTGGTCTATAGTTGAGTAGTGTAGTATGGAGTGGTCTATAGTTAAGGTGTGTAGTATGGAATGGTCTATAGTTGAGTAGTGTAGTATGGAGTGGTCTATAGTTGAGTAGTGTAGTATGGAGTGGTCTAGTGTTGAGTAGTGTAGTATGGAGTGGTCTATAGTTGAGTTGTGTAGTATGGAGTGGTCTATAGTTGAGTTGTGTAGTATGGAGTGGTCTATAGTTGAGTTGTGTAGTGTGGAGTGGTCTATAGTTGAGTAGTGTAGTATGGAGTGGTCTATAGTTGAGTAGTGTAGTATGGAGTGGTCTATAGTTGAGTTGTGTAGTGTGGAGTGGTCTATAGTTGAGTAGTGTAGTATGGAGTGGTCTATAGTTGAGTAGTGTAGTATGGAGTGGTCTATAGTTGAGGTGTGTAGTATGGAGTGGTCTATAGTTGAGTAGTGTAGTATGGAGTGGTCTATAGTTGAGGTGTGTAGTATGGAGTGGTCTATAGTTGAGTTGTGTAGTATGGAGTGGTCTATAGTTGAGTAGTGTAGTATGGAGTGGTCTTTAGTTGGGTTGTGTAGTATGGAGTGGTCTATAGTTGAGTAGTGTAGTATGGAGTGGTCTTTAGTTGAGAAGTGTAGTATGGAGTGGTCTATAGTTGAGTAGTGTAGTATGGAGTGGTCTATAGTTGAGTAGTGTAGTATGGAGTGGTCTATAGTTGAGTTGTGTAGTATGGAGTGGTCTATAGTTGAGTAGTGTAGTATGGAGTGGTCTATAGTTGAGTAGTGTAGTGTGGAGTGGTCTATAGTTGAGTAGTGTAGTATGGAGTGGTCTATAGTTGAGTAGTGTAGTATGGAGTGGTCTATAGTTGAGTAGTGTAGTATGAAGTGGTCTATAGTTGAGTAGTGTAGTATGGAGTGGTCTATAGTTGAGTAGTGTAGTATGGAGTGGTCTATAGTTGAGTAGTGTAGTGTGGAGTGGTCTATAGTTGAGTAGTGTAGTATGGAGTAGTCTATAGTTAAGGTGTGTAGTATGGAGTGGTCTATTGTTGAGTTGTGTAGTGTGGGGTGGTCTATAGTTGAGTAGTGTAGTATGGAGTGGTCTATAGTTGAGTAGTGTAGTATGGAGTGGTCTATAGTTGAGTAGTGTAGTATGGAGTGGTCTATAGTTGAGGTGTGTAGTGTGGAGTGGTCTATTGTTGAGTTGTGTAGTGTGGAGTGGTCTATAGTTGAGTAGTGTAGTATGGAGTGGTCTATAGTTGAGGTGTGTAGTGTGGAGTGGTCTATAGTTGAGTAGTGTAGTATGGAGTGGTCTATAGTTGAGTAGTGTAGTATGGAGTGGTCTATAGTTGAGTAGTGTAGTGTGGAGTGGTCTATAGTTGAGTAGTGTAGTATGGAGTAGTCTATAGTTGAGTAGTGTAGTGGAGTGGTCTATAGTTGAGTGGTGTAGTGTGGAGTGGTCTATAGTTGAGTAGTGTAGTATGGAGTGGTCTATAGTTGAGTAGTGTAGTATGGAGTGGTCTATAGTTGAGTAGTGTAGTGTGGAGTGGTCTATAGTTGAGTAGTGTATTATGGAGTGGTCTATAGTTGAGTAGTGTAGTATGGAGTGGTCTATAGTTGAGTAGTGTAGTATGGAGTGGTCTATAGTTAAGGTGTGTAGTATGGAGTGGTCTATTGTTGAGTTGTGTAGTGTGGAGTGGTCTATAGTTGAGTAGTGTAGTATGGAGTGGTCTATAGTTGAGTAGTGTAGTATGGAGTGGTCTATAGTTGAGTAGTGTAGTGTGGAGTGGTCTATAGTTGAGTAGTGTAGTATGGAGTGGTCTATAGTTGAGTAGTGTGGTATGGAGTGGTCTATAGTTGAGTTGTGTAGTGTGGAGTGGTCTATAGTTGAGTAGTGTAGTATGGAGTGGTCTATAGTTGAGTTGTGTAGTGGAGTAGTCTATAGTTGAGTTGTGTAGTATGGAGTGGTCTATAGTTGAGTTGTGTAGTATGGAGTGGTCTATAGTTGAGTTGTGGAGTGTGGAGTGGTCTATAGTTGAGTAGTGTAGTATGGAGTGGTCTATAGTTGAGTTGTGTAGTATGGAGTGGTCTATTGTTCAGTTGTGTAGTGTGGAGTGGTCTATAGTTGAGTAGTGTAGTATGGAGTGGTCTATAGTTGAGTAGTGTAGTATGGAGTGGTCTATAGTTGAGTAGTGTAGTATGGAGTTGTCTATAGTTGAGTAGTGTAGTGGAGTGGTCTATAGTTGAGTGGTGTAGTATGGAGTGGTCTATAGTTGAGTAGTGTAGTATGGAGTGGTCTATAGTTGAGTAGTGTAGTATGGAGTGGTCTATAGTTGAGTAGTGTAGTATGGAGTGGTCTATAGTTGAGTAGTGTAGTGTGGAGTGGTCTATAGTTGAGTAGTGTAGTATGGAGTGGTCTATAGTTGAGTAGTGTAGTATGGAGTGGTCTATAGTTGAGTAGTGTAGTATGGAGTGGTCTATAGTTGAGTTGTGTAGTATGGAGTGGTCTATAGTTGAGTAGTGTAGTATGGAGTGGTCTATAGTTGAGTAGTGTAGTATGGAGTGGTCTATAGTTGAGTAGTGTAGTATGGAGTGGTCTATAGTTGAGTAGTTTAGTATGGAGTGGTCTATAGTTGAGTAGTGTAGTATGGAGTGGTCTATAGTTGAGTAGTGTAGTATTGAGTGGTCTATAGTTGAGTAGTGTAGTATGGAGTGGTCTATAGTTGAGTAGTGTAGTGTGGAGTGGTCTATAGTTGAGTAGTGTAGTATGGAGTTGTCTATAGTTGAGTAGTGTAGTATGGAGTGGTCTATTGTTGAGTAGTGTAGTATGGAGTGGTCTATAGTTGAGTAGTGTAGTATGGAGTGGTCTATAGTTGAGTAGTGTAGTATGGAGTGGTCTATAGTTGAGTAGTGTAGTATGGAGTGGTCTATAGTTGAGTAGTGTAGTATGGAGTGGTCTAGTGTTGAGGTGTGTAGTATGGAGTGGTCTAGTGTTGAGTAGTGTAGTATGGAGTGGTCTATAGTTGAGTAGTGTAGTATGGAGTGGTCTATAGTTGAGTAGTGTAGTATGGAGTGGTCTATAGTTGAGTAGTGTAGTATGGAGTGGTGTATAGTTGAGTAGTGTAGTATGGAGTGGTCTATAGTTGAGTAGTGAAGTATGGAGTGGTCTATTGTTGAGTAGTGTAGTGTGGAGTGGTCTATAGTTGAGTAGTGTAGTATGGAGTGGTCTATAGTTGAGATGTGTAGTATGGAGTGGTCTATAGTTGAGTTGTGTAGTATGGAGTGGTCTATAGTTGAGTAGTGTAGTATGGAGTGGTCTATTGTTGAGTTGTGTAGTGTGGAGTGGTCTATAGTTAAGGTGTGTAGTATGGAGTGGTCTATAGTTAAGGTGTGTAGTATGGAGTGGTCTATAGTTGAGTAGTGTAGTATGGAGTGGTCTATAGTTGAGTAGTGTAGTATGGAGTGGTCTATAGTTTAGTAGTGTAGTATGGAGTGGTCTATAGTTGAGTAGTGTAGTATGGAGTGGTCTATTGTTGAGTAGTGTAGTATGGAGTGGTCTATAATTGAGTAGTGTAGTATGGAGTGGTCTATAGTTGAGTAGTGTAGTATGGAGTGGTCTATAGTTGAGTAGTGTAGTATGGAGTGGTCTAGTGTTGAGGTGTGTAGTATGGAGTGGTCTATAGTTGAGTAGTGTAGTATGGAGTGGTCTATAGTTGAGTAGTGTAGTATGGAGTGGTCTATTGTTGAGTTGTGTAGTATGGAGTGGTCTATAGTTGAGTTGTGTAGTATGGAGTGGTCTATAGTTGAGTAGTGTAGTATGGAGTGGTCTATAGTTGAGTTGTATAGTATGGAGTGGTCTATAGTTGAGTAGTGTAGTATGGAGTGGTCTATAGTTGAGTTGTGTAGTATGGAGTGGTCTATAGTTGAGTAGTGTAGTATGGAGTGGTCTATAGTTGAGTAGTGTAGTATGGAGTGGTCTATAGTTGAGTAGTGTAGTATGGAGTGGTCTATTGTTGAGTAGTGTAGTCTATTGTTGAGTAGTGTAGTATGGAGTGGTCTATAGTTGAGTTGTGTAGTATGGAGTGGTCTATAGTTGAGTAGTGTAGTATGGAGTGGTCTATAGTTGAGTAGTGTAGTATGGAGTGGTCTATAGTTGAGTAGTGTAGTATGGAGTGGTCTATAGTTGAGTAGTGTAGTATGGAGTGGTCTATAGTTGAGTAGTGTAGTGGAGTGGTCTATAGTTGAGTAGTGTATTATGGAGTGGTCTATAGTTGAGTAGTGTAGTGGAGTGGTCTATAGTTGAGTAGTGTAGGGTGGAGTGGTCTATAGTTGAGTAGTGTAGTGGAGTGGTCTATAGTTGAGTAGTGTAGTATGGAGTGGTCTATAGTTGAGTAGTGTAGTATGGAGTGGTCTATAGTTGAGTAGTGTAGTGTGGAGTGGTCTATAGTTGAGTAGTGTAGTATGGAGTGGTCTATAGTTGAGTAGTGTAGTGGAGTGGTCTATAGTTGAGTAGTGTAGTATGGAGTGGTCTATAGTTGAGTAGTGTAGTATGGAGTGGTCTATAGTTGAGGTGTGTAGTATGGAGTGGTCTATAGTTGAGTTGTGTAGTGTGGAGTGGTCTAGTGTTGAGTAGTGTAGTATGGAGTGGTCTATAGTTGAGTAGTGTAGTATGGAGTGGTCTATTGTTGAGTAGTGTAGTATGGAGTGGTCTATAGTTGAGTAGTGTAGTGTGGAGTGGTCTATAGTTGAGTAGTGTAGTATGGAGGGGTCTATAGTTGAGTAGTGTAGTATGGAGTGGTCTAGTGTTGAGTAGTGTAGTATGGAGTGGTCTATAGTTGAGTAGTGTAGTATGGAGTGGTCTATAGTTGAGTAGTGTAGTATGAGGGGGACACGGTGTGATCAGCGCATGGTCAGTTTCCCCTGTAGCTGCTGATCAGTCCAGCGTGGGGTTATAAGCGTCCAGTCCAGCGTGGTCAGACCAGTCCAGCGTGGGGTTATAAGCGTCCGTTGCCTCTGGAGGGTTTGATGATGTTCAATAATTTCCCGTCTGCATGTTTGGGTCTGGAGGACCTGCATGGTGGTTAGGGTCAGGGTCAGGGTTAAACACCTGCATGGTGGTTAGGGTCAGGGTCAGGGTCAGGGTTAAACACCTGCATGGTGGTTAGGGTCAGGGTCAGGGTTAAACACCTGCATGGTGGTTAGGGTCAGGGTTAAACACCTGCATGGTGGTTAGGGTCAGGGTTAAACACTTGCATGGTGGTTAGGGTCGGGGTTAAACACCTGCATGGTGGTTAGGGTCAGGGTCAGGGTTAAACACTTGCATGGTGTTTTCATCAGTGTTCAGTACCGCCCACACACACAGTGATTAGTGTGTCACCAACGTCCACTACACGGTCTGCTGTGTCACTAACGTCCACTACACGGTCTGCTGTGTCACTAACGTCCACTACACGGTCTGCTGTGTCACTAACGTCCCCTACACGGTCTGCTGTGTCCCTAACGTCCACTACACGGTCTGCTGTGTCCCTAACGTCCACTACACGGCCTGCTGTGTCACTAACGTCCACTACACGGTCTGCTGTGTCCCTAACGTCCACTACACGGTCTGCTTCGTCACTATCGTCCACTACACGGTCTGCTGTCCCTCCAGCTCATGTGTGTGTGAGCACTGTCTCAGGTGGTTGAGATCGGGCCAATCAGAGCGCACTCCGAACCCGGGGGGGCGTGTCCAGTTGCCCACTGGGCTTTTTCCTGAATCCCAGGAAGCACCTCTGCTGGTGATGGGGGGGTATTGCGCTTTGATGAGTCCAGAAGGAGAGACGCTCGCCTGCTCTCACACAGAGGGATCATGGTTGTTCTCACACAGAGGGATCATGGTTGTTCTCAGACAGAGGGATCATGGTTGTTCTCACACAGAGGGATCATGGTTGTTCTCACACAGAGGGATCATGGTTGTTCTCACACAGAGGGATCATGGTTGTTCTCACACAGAGGGATCATGGTTGTTCTCACACAGAGGGATCATGGTTGTTCTCACACAGAGGGATCATGGTTGTTCTCACACAGAGGGATCATGGTTGTTGAGTGAAAGAGATGGTTTATTCTCGCAGCTGTATAGATCATTCTAGGTGAGGGACGCCTGATCCCTCTTCACTTCTTCTGTGACAGATCAAGTCTCTGGTTGTGACAGATCAAGTCTCTGGTTGTGACAGATCAAGTCTCTGGTTGTGACAGATCAAGTCTCTGGTTGTGACAGATCAAGTCTCTGGTTGTGACAGATCAAGTCTCTGGTTGTGACAGATCAAGTCTCTGGTTGTGATAGATCAAGTCTCTGGTTGTGATAGATCAAGTCTCTGGTTGTGACAGATCAAGTCTCTGGTTGTGATAGATCAAGTCTCTGGTTGTGACAGATCAAGTCTCTGGTTGTGACAGATCAAGTCTCTGGTTGTGACAGATCAAGTCTCTGGTTGTGATAGATCAAGTCTCTGGTTGTGACAGATCAAGTCTCTGGTTGTGATAGATCAAGTCTCTGGTTGTGATAGATCAAGTCTCTGGTTGTGACAGATCAAGTCTCTGGTTGAGTGTGTGTTCAGGCTCATCCATTTCATAACTAGATGAACAGTTTTATTGTTCATGTCTGTCAGAGTGCATGTTGGTACAGTATGTGTACATTTACCAAGAGATGCTGCACTTTGGAGAGCGCGATCTCACACACACACACACACACACACACACACACACACACACACACACACACACACACACACACAGATGCGTGCGTTCCGACAGGAGGGTGGTGCAGACACTGGATTACCGCATCACTAATTAAAAGCTGTGAAATACCAAACGTGTTTATGTATGAGCGACTTGGCACTTCCTGCTCATTGCTTCTGGGTGTCCAGAGCAGAAAGGTCAGGCTATCGCTGCTAATGCTGCTCTGATGACTCAGCACTTCTGAGTAAGGAATATAGGAAGGAAGGAAGGAGGGAAGGAAGGAAGGAGGGAAGGAAGGAAGGAAGGAAGGAGGGAAGGAAGGAAGGAGGGAAGGAAGGAAGGAAGGAAGGAAGGAAGGAAGGAAGGAAGGAATGGGAGCCTATCTCCCCTGGTTACCCCCTCTGTAACGGTGGGATATTATGGGATGCCAGGGGCCTCATTTATCATTGAGGTACGCCTTCTTTTACACAGTCTTTTTCGCGATTTCAGGCGTACGCCATTTGCCCCCCCCACATTGCGATTTATCAACCCGAAAGGGCGGAAATTTAGTCGCCTTTCTCCGCGCTTTTGTACGACACCTCTCCAGTTGGCGTACCGATTTACACGGTGTTCTACGCCCTTTTTGAACACAGGGGGAACTGGCGACGCAGGTGGTGCGTCGGTGAATTACTATGTTTGACGGAGAGAATAAGAGCGACAGTTCATGAACGCACAAACATGTAGGCTAATAGCCCAATTCAGCACAAACATATATCGCAATGCAAGATTAGACGTGTCCTCTAACCGGCTCATTAATGGTCCGATATGGATTTGTTCCCAAAACGGAACCTATGCGCTGTCCCAAACCTTTCCGCGCTATATGTCACACACCTAATGCAGGCACTCCATCAAACGGCAATAATTGACCAATTAGATTGTCATTAATATGTGATCATGTGGACCTGTTTGCTCTTTGGTAAGCATATAAATGACAGTCCTCCTGTGCGTAATGCGAGCCTAAATGAATCCGGCGCTACTCGGCCTACTGGCCGAGATAGAACTCCAAAGAGGTGACGGCGATGGCGACTGCACCCACATAAGGGCACCATCAGTGAATGAATACGTCTATGTGAATCGCTAAAATGTGCACACTATAAATACCCAAATCATATGTGACGCCGACATGCTCATCACAAGTGTAGTGGCACGGTGGCCTGGCTCCACGCATGACTCATTCATCCTGGCGCACAGCAGGGTAGGGGCTAGACTGGAGGCAGGCGCTGCGCGTGACGGCTGGCTTATTGGTGTGTGCATAGCCAAGATACATATTCTTTGTCTTATTTACTTTAATCTTTATTAGCATTTTCCATCCATACAACGACAATACAATAAAACATAAAAACTTACAATAACAGCTTATGGGTACTTCCATCCATGCAGCTTTTTTTTCTTACTCAAATATGACAATTATAATATTAGTGGTATCATCACACTTCCTTCTATAATCCATCCATTTTTCCCATCTCCCTTCAAACTTTCCTTCATGCATCCTCAATGCATGCGTGAACCTCTCCCTAACATACATCTCCTCCACAACACCCAGCCACTGCTCCTTGGTTGGGGGTCCCACCTTATACCAAGCCCTCGTTATTGTCTTTTTACTAGCAACCAATAGTAGGCTACTTTCACTAGGTATCTGTCCCCTCCTTGTACATCATCCCGTGTTATGTTTGCCAAGATATATATTCAAAGCTGATAAGAAGGTGGAGGCCGGCGCGCTGGAGGTGGAGGCTACAACTCGCGGGGGCATGACCGTCAGGTCAAGGACCACTGCAGACTCCCCCTCCTCTGAGTCCAACAATTTCAATAATTTTCTTTGAGTTTGTCTGTGAACTTGATTATGCATTAAACATTTCATTGTGCAGCCATATTCATTTGATATGTTTTTCTGTTGGCAGTCAAATAAATGCTGTGATTTACCGGGTGATTTAGATGAGTCTTAATTTCCCAGAGGGGAAAATGTTGAATGTGTTCTAACATTATGAAGTGGTCATCTGCGTTATTGTTCCCTGTTTTTGGTCCTAATTTAATCATAGCCTACCACAGAATGTTTGCTTTCCTCACAGCCACATGTTACAGTATGTCCGTGTATGCCAAATCCTAGATGCACAAAACGTAGCTAAAGTAGGCTACTAAGCTGTAGGAGCAAACAGACAAAGGTAGGCTATTAATACCTTCCGAAGAGGATTGTCTTCCTCGCGTGGACCTCACCAACAAGCACATGCACCTCCGTCTCCGAGAAGTTCCTCTTCTTAGCTCTTCGTTCCATGTTTCAATGTCCCGCCTGGGTGCTCCACGCTAGCCTTTTTAAGCCGGTTCCTTCCGGGAAACCACGTTTGGCCACTCATGGTTTTGACCATATATGGTTGGATTAGGGCGTGGCGAGGGCGGAACACGGGGCGCGTGCGCGTACGCTCTCTTCCCCGCCAGTCTCGGATTTCTCGTGCAGAAAAGGGCGTACGACCTTTTTGATAGATCCGAAAAGCGTGTAAATATTCTCGTCGTACGCTACATTGTGCATTTTCCGCGTTTTCGTCGTACGCCCTCTTTTACACCAGAATTTACACGCTCTTTGATAAATGAGGCCCCAGGAGTTGCAGTTACATAGGTTGTTAAGGGTTGGGTGCTTTTGGCAGGCTGCCTGTTAAATATGGGTGGGTGGGGGGGTAGTTGTGTGGTGGTGGGGGGGTAGTTGTGTGGTGGGGGGTAGTTGTGTGGTGGGGGGTAGTTGTGTGGTGGGGGGGTAGTTGTGTGGTGGTGGGGGGGTAGTTGTGTGGTGGTGGGGGGTAGTTGTGTGGTGAGGGGTAGTTGTGTGGTGGGGGGGTAGTTGTGTGGTGGTGGGGGGGTAGTTGTGTGGTGGTGGGGGGTAGTTGTGTGGTGGGGGGTAGTTGTGTGGTGGGGGGGTAGTTGTGTGGTGGTGGGGGGGTAGTTGTGTGGTGGTGGGGGGTAGTTGTGTGGTGGTGGGGGGTAGTTGTGTGGTGGTGGGGGTAGTTGTGTGGTGGTGGGGGGTAGTTGTGTGGTGGGGGGTAGTTGTGTGGTGGTGGGGGGTAGTTGTGTGGTGGTGGGGGGGTAGTTGTGTGGTGGTGGGGGGTAGTTGTGTGGTGGTGGGGGTAGTTGTGTGGTGGTGGCGGGTAGTTGTGTGGTGGGGGGGTAGTTGTGTGGTGGTGGGGGGGTAGTTGTGTGGTGGTGGGGGGGTAGTTGTGTGGTGGGGGGGTAGTTGTGTGGTGGTGGGGGTAGTTGTGTGGTGGTGGGGGGTAGTTGTGTGGTGGGGGGTAGTTGTGTGGTGGTGGGGGGGTAGTTGTGTGGTGGTGGGGGGTAGTTGTGTGGTGGTGGGGGGGTAGTTGTGTGGTGGGGGGTAGTTGTGTGGTGGTGGGGGGTAGTTGTGTGGTGGGGGGGGGGTAGTTGTGTGGTGGTGGGGGGTAGTTGTGTGGTGGGGGGGGGTAGTTGTGTGGTGGTGGGGGGTAGTTGTGTGGTGGTGGGGGGTAGTTGTGTGGTGGTGGGGGGGTAGTTGTGTGGTGGTGGGGGGTAGTTGTGTGGTGGTGGGGGGGTAGTTGTGTGGTGGGGGGTAGTTGTGTGGTGGGGGGGGGGTAGTTGTGTGGTGGGGGGGTAGTTGTGTGGTGGGGGGGTAGTTGTGTGGTGGTGGGGGGTAGTTGTGTGGTGGTGGGGGGTAGTTGTGTGGTGGGGGGGTAGTTGTGTGGTGGGGGGGGGTAGTTGTGTGGTGGTGGGGGGTAGTTGTGTGGTGGTGGGGGGGTAGTTGTGTGGTGGTGGGGGGGTAGTTGTGTGGTGGGGGGGTAGTTGTGTGGTGGTGGGGGGTAGTTGTGTGGTGGTGGGGGGGTAGTTGTGTGGTGGTGGGGGGTAGTTGTGTGGTGGTGGGGGGGTAGTTGTGTGGTGGTGGGGGGTAGTTGTGTGGTGGTGGGGGGGTAGTTGTGTGGTGGTGGGGGGTAGTTGTGTGGTGGTAGTTGTGTGGTGGTGGGGGGTAGTTGTGTGGTGGTGGGGGGTAGTTGTGTGGTGGTGGGGGGGTAGTTGTGTGGTGGTGGGGGGTAGTTGTGTGGTGGTGGGGGGGTAGTTGTGTGGTGGTGGGGGGTAGTTGTGTGGTGGTGGGGGGGTAGTTGTGTGGTGGTGGCGGGTAGTTGTGTGGTGGGGGGGTAGTTGTGTGGTGGTGGAGGTAGTTGTGTGGTGGGGGGGTAGTTGTGTGGTGGTGGGGGGGTAGTTGTGTGGTGGGGGGTAGTTGTGTGGTGGTGGGGGGTAGTTGTGTGGTGGGGGGGTAGTTGTGTGGTGGGG
>NW_028176683.1:956355-958855 GCF_949987555.1 Borostomias antarcticus
CCTTAGTAGTACAGTAGTGGTGATGATTTGTTGAATTTGCTGTATGGTAAATGGGTGGAGACAGGTAGGACTACAGATTAGAATAAAAGTTCTTAACACATAGAGGGAAGTTGGAATTTTAACGGACAGCCGACCTGATTAAATGGAGTTCCCCAGCACTGCCTCAGGACGCCAGAAAATTGAAGGAGACTGAATTTTTGCCTTTTTAACAGCTGAGCAAGTTTTGGGTTGAGATGCTATGACCTCGATGCCTGCATGGTAGAGGGGTATCAGACCGCCAGCCTGGGCGTCCTGGGGCACGTCTGATACTGGGCACAGCCCTCTGGAACCAGGGAGAGCAGAAGCAGAAGTCTGTTTCCCCTGTGAGCAAAGACATATTACCGAACGGGCCTACCAGGCCCAGGGGCCCAAGAGCTCAGGGGGCCCTTTGCATTTCTTGTATCTTTAAAGGGCTTAGCCATTCATGTCAATAACACATCCCCAAAAATCCTGCTGAAAAACTGAAGCCACAAATCAGAAGAAAGAAACCATCATGATACGTTTTAAGTGAGTGTTTATCTATAGAACTTTAGATGGGCTGAGTACTCATGGGCCCTTCAATTATTTTGGGAGAAATCCAAAAACCAAGTCCTCCGCACAGAGTTGAGGTCCCTCGAGTCAAAGCCGAGCTGGGTGAAGCTTCTTTTAGTGTGAGTTTTCGATAAATGACGTGGGTGGGGGGCCCTTTAAGTGTCTGTGCCCAGGGGCCCATCATTTCATAATCCGTCTATGCCTGTGGGCGTGAGGAGCTACTAGCTGAAATCATGTTGAGCACTCGAGCAAACTGCATCAGATAGAAGGATGACCCCTGCCACTCATCATGAGACTAGACGCTGTAAGAAAAATGCACAATACCTCTTCTAAGTTACCCATTCCCAAGCATATTATCTCAAGCTTGTAGTAGACAATCATAGCAGCTTATCAAACTACAGTGCGGCTGGTGGAGTCCAGTGCTCCCTGTAGGAGTTAGGTGTTGAAGGTTTGTAGCCACAACAAAATGCGCTATATAAATAAAGTTTGACTTGACTAAAGATCAGCTTTTACTGTCAGAAATGTTCATGTAATGTGTTCCAGTGATGATGACAATAATATTTTTTATTGTTATTATTCATAATAACAACAATAAATAATAATAAGTCTTAAGAACACTATATAGAGAAAATCAACACAGCCCTGTACGAATATGATCAGGTCCCACCTGTCTCATCTCTGAGTGAGTATGTTCTGAACTATAACAATGAAAAGTCATAAAATGGAATGCGGTTGCCTTTTATTTCATGCGTTCAACTGCAGTAAATGCAACAAGGTTTAATGTTTCCCTAATAGCAGGACCCGGAGAGAGGGCCATGCAGAATACTGCACCTGAAGTAAATAGCTGCCAATGAGGACAGTAACACAGAACACTGCTGTAATAATAGACATGTTGAGACACAAAAATAAAAAAATAAAAGTCCCACAAGGAGAGACAACACAGTCAGCTCTCCTGTCCCCGCTATCAAACACGTCCGCTCAGGAGTCCGTTTTGTCTCCTCATCGCATAGTCTCTCTTGCACAACCGTGAACCTGGTTCTGAATCTCTGTGTGTTGTAATTTGTACGAGTGATGAGTGTGTATGTGTATGTCGGCTTTTAACATGTGGAAACTGAATTGCCCCTCGGGGATAAATAAAGTATTCTGTATCTGTTTTATGAGAGGAGGGGGAGGAGAGTTCGGAGATGATGATGATGATGCCGATGATGATGATGATGAGGAGACGGAGGGGGAGGGAGACGGCGAGGAGGCGGGGCTGGGGGTCTCATCCCCGCAGGGGGAGCTGGGGGCAGTTCTCATCAGCCTCCTCCATGTGGACGATGGCGGAGACGGTGAAGGAGCGGCGCTTGTAGCAGGGTCAGGTCGGGGACGTAGTTGACCTGCAGGGTGTGGGTGGGACTGGGATGTTCTTGGCTGTGGGGGGAGAGGAAGAGAAGAGTAGACAGGTCAATAAACCAGCCTTAGATTAGGTACAATAAACCTCATCTGATCCGGTCTGTGTTGTGTGTGTGTGTGTGCACGCGCTCTGCTCACCTGTCCGTTCTTGCTGCATAGCTGGCCATGGCAGAGCACGCCCTGGATGATGACGATCTGGACACACACACACACACACACACACACAGAGGGATGCGGTTATAGACCGCGGCGTGGATTAAGTATTACTGTTAAGGACACAGCTCTGCAGTGTGTGTGTGCGTGTGAGCTCACCGCTTGCTCCAGGCCGGCCACGTCGGAGGATCTCACGCAGCAACAGTGTGTACTTGACCAGGCGCGAGCGTGGGATGTCCAGGAAGCTCCACAGGTCTGAAGTGCTGCTGGCATTTTCCCTGAGCGGAGAGAGGCAGGGGGTCAGACAGTCAGTGGCGCACAGGCTCACTGGGTCAGACAGGGTGACACTGTAGGTAACGTTAGCCATTTCTTAGAGATTGTT
>NW_028176683.1:963855-976695 GCF_949987555.1 Borostomias antarcticus
TGACACAGCAGACCGTGTAGGGGACGTTAGTGACACAGCAGACCGTGTAGGGGACGATAGTGACGCAGCAGACCGTGTAGTGGACGTTAGTGACACAGCAGACCGTGTAGGGGACGATAGTGACACAGCAGACCATGTAGTGGACGTTAGTGACACACTAATCACTGTGTGCGTGGGCGGTACTGAACACTGATGAAAACACCATGCAGGTGTTTAACCCTGACCCTGACCCTAACCACCATGCAGGTGTTTAACCCTGACCCTGACCCTAACCACCATGCAGGTGTTTAACCCTGACCCTGACCCTAACCAACATGCAGGTGTTTAACCCTGACCCTAACCACCATGCAGGTGTTTAACCCTGACCCTGACCCTAACCACCATGCAGGTGTTTAACCCTGACCCTGACCCTAACCACCATGCAGGTGTTTAACCCTGACCCTGACCCTAACCACCATGCAGGTGTTTAACCCTGACCCTAACCCTAACCACCATGCAGGTGTTTAACCCTGACCCTGACCCTAACCACCATGCAGGTGTTTAACCCTGACCCTGACCCTAACCACCATGCAGGTGTTTAACCCTGACCCTGACCCTAACCACCATGCAGGTGTTTAACCCTGACCCTAACCACCATGCAGGTCCTCCAGACCCAAACCTGCAGACGGGACATTATTGAACATCATCAAACCCTCCAGAGGCAACGGACGCTTATAACCCCACGCTGGACTGGTCTGACCACGCTGGACTGGACGCTTATAACCCCACGCTGGACTGGTCTGACCACGCTGGACTGGACGCTTATAACCCCACGCTGGACTGGACGCTTATAACCCCACGCTGGACTGGTCAGCAGCTACAGGGGAAACTGACCATGCGCTGATCACACCGTGTCCCCCTCATACTACACTACTCAACTATAGACCACTCCATACTACACTACTCAACTATAGACCACTCCATACTACACATCTCAACTATAGACCACTCCATACTACACTACTCAACTATAGACCACTCCATACTACACTACTCAACTATAGACCACTCCACACTACACTACTCAACTATAGACCACTCCATACTACACTACTCAACTATAGACCACTCCATACTACACAACTCAACTATAGACCACTCCACACTACACACCTCAACTATAGACCACTCCATACTACACTACTCAACTATAGACCACTCCACACTACACTACTCAACTATAGACCACTCCACACTACACTACTCAACTATAGACCACTCCATACTACACTACTCAACTATAGACCACTCCATACTACACACCTCAACTATAGACAACTCCATACTACACACCTCAACTATAGACCACTCCATACTACACTACTCAACTATAGACCACTCCACACTACACTACTCAACTATAGACCACTCCATACTACACTACTCAACTCTCTACACTACTCAACTATAGACCACTCCATACTACACTACTCAACAATAGACCACTCCATACTACACTACTCAACTATAGACCACTCCATACTACACTACTCAACAATAGACCACTCCACACTACACTACTCAACTATAGACCACTCCATACTACACTACTCAACTATAGACCACTCCATACTACACTACTCAACTATAGACCACTCCATACTACACACCTCAACTATAGACCACTCCATACTACACTACTCAACTATAGACTACTCCATACTACACTACTCAACTATAGACCACTCCATACTACACTACTCAACTATAGACCACTCCATACTACACTACTCAACTATAGACCACTCCATACTACACACCTCAACTATAGACCACTCCATACCACACACCTCAACTATAGACCACTCCACTACACTACTCAACTATAGACCACTCCATACTACACTACTCAACTATAGACCACTCCATACTACACTACTCAACTATAGACCACTCCACACTACACTACTCAACTATAGACCACTCCATACTACACTACTCAACTATAGACCACTCCATACTACACTACTCAACTATAGACCACTCCATACTACACTACTCAACTATAGACCACTCCATACTACACTACTCAACTATAGACCACTCCACACTACACTACTCAACTATAGACCACTCCATACTACACTACTCAACTATAGACCACTCCACACTACACAACTCAACTATAGACCACTACACTACACTACTCAACTATAGACCACTCCATACTACACTACTCAACTATAGACCACTCCACACTACACAACTCAACTATAGACCACTACACTACACAACTCAACTATAGACCACTACACTACACTACTCAACTATAGACCACTCCACACTACACTACTCAACTATAGACCACTCCATACTACACACCTCAACTATAGACCACTCCATACTACACACCTCAACTATAGACCACTCCATACTACACACCTCAACTATAGACCACTCCATACTACACTACTCAACTATAGACCACTCCATACTACACTACTCAACTATAGACCACTCCATACTACACTACTCAACTATAGACCACTCCATACTACACTACTCAACTATAGACCACTCCATACTACACTACTCAACTATAGACCACTCCATACTACACTACTCAACTATAGACCACTCCATACTACACTACTCAACTATAGACCACTCCATACTACACTACTCAACTATAGACCACTCCATACTACACAACTCAACTATAGACCACTCCATACTACACACCTCAACTATAGACCACTCCATACTACACTACTCAACTATAGACCACTCCACACTACACTACTCAACTATAGACCACTCCACAATACACTACTCAACTATAGACCACTCCATACTACACTACTCAACTATAGACCACTCCATACTACACACCTCAACTATAGACAACTCCATACTACACACCTCAACTATAGACCACTCCATACTACACTACTCAACTATAGACCACTCCACACTACACTACTCAACTATAGACCACTCCATACTACACTACTCAACTCTCTACACTACTCAACTATAGACCACTCCATACTACACTACTCAACTATAGACCACTCCACACTACACTACTCAACTATAGACCACTCCATACTACACTACTCAACTATAGACCACTCCACACTACACAACTCAACTATAGACCACTACACTACACTACTCAACTATAGACCACTCCATACTACACTACTCAACTATAGACCACTCCACACTACACAACTCAACTATAGACCACTACACTACACAACTCAACTATAGACCACTACACTACACTACACTACTCAACTATAGACCACTCCACACTACACTACTCAACTATAGACCACTCCATACTACACACCTCAACTATAGACCACTCCATACTACACACCTCAACTATAGACCACTCCATACTACACTACTCAACTATAGACCACTCCATACTACACTACTCAACTATAGACCACTCCATACTACACTACTCAACTATAGACCACTCCATACTACACTACTCAACTAAAGACCACTCCATACTACACACCTCAACAATAGACCACTCCATACTACACAACTCAACTATAGACCACTCCATACTACACACCTCAACTATAGACCACTCCATACTACACTACTCAACTATAGACCACTCCATACTACACACCTCAACTATAGACCACTCCATACTACACACCTCAACTATAGACCACTCCATACTACACTACTCAACTATAGACCACTCCATACTACACTACTCAACAATAGACCACTCCATACTACACTACTCAACTATAGACCACTCCATACTACACTACTCAACTATAGACCACTCCATACTACACTACTCAACTATAGACCACTCCATACTACACAACTCAACACTAGACCACTCCACACTACACTACTCAACTATAGACCACTCCATACTACACTACTCAACTATAGACCACTCCATACTACACTACTCAACACTAGACCACTCCATACTACACTACTCAACTATAGACCACTCCATACTACACAACTCAACACTAGACCACTCCACACTACACTACTCAACTATAGACCACTCCATACTACACTACTCAACACTAGACCACTCCATACTACACTACTCAACTATAGACCACTCCATACTACACTACTCAACTATAGACCACTCCATACTACACTACTCAACAATAGACCACTCCATACTACACTACTCAACTATAGACCACTCCATACTACACTACTCAACTATAGACCACTCCATACTACACTACTCAACTATAGACCACTCCATACTACACACCTCAACTATAGACCACTCCATACTACACACCTCAACTATAGACCAATCCATTCTCTAATTCACCATAAAAGCCCGGTTACAAGTTCAACACAACATGATCCATTCTGCTTATTGCACAATAACCAAGAACAGGAATCCGTCCACATCATGACCAGCTGCCCCTTCCAGGGCCTGTATCCAGACCACCATGATCACATCATGACCAGCTGCCCCTTCCAGGGCCTGTATCCAGACCACCATGATCACATCATGACCAGCTGCCCCTTCCAGGACCTGTATCCAGACCACCATGATCATATGAGCAGCTGCCCCTTCCAGGACCTGTATCCAGACCACCATGATCACATCATGACCAGCTGCCCCTTCCAGGGCCTGTATCCAGACCACCATGATCACATCATGACCAGCTGCCCCTTCCAGGGCCTGTATCCAGACCACCATGATCACATCATGACCAGCTGCCCCTTCCAGGGCCTGTATCCAGACCACCATGATCACATCATGACCCGCTGCCCCTTCCAGGGCCTGTATCCAGACCACCATGATCACATCATGACCAGCTGCCCCTTCCAGGGCCTGTATCCAGACCACCATGATCACATCATGACCAGCTGCCCCTTCCAGGGCCTGTATCCAGACCACCATGATCACATCATGACCAGCTGCCCCTTCCAGGGCCTGTATCCAGACCACCATGATCACATCATGACCAGCTGCCCCTTCCAGGGCCTGTATCCAGACCACCATGATCACATCATGACCAGCTGCCCCTTCCAGGGCCTGTATCCAGACCACCATGATCCTGGATCTGACTGAGAAAGAACTGCGCTGTGCCACTGGACAAAACACAATTCCATATTAAACTGTTCAAATTGACTGGTTTGCCTCATCCCAACTTAGCAATACATTTAACAATATTGTCGAAAGCTCTCCTAATACTCTGGATATTGTCATGATTAATGAATCCACCATTTATTTTAGAAATTGGATGTTCTTTTGACATGTACATGGACACTTGCTTTAGCTATAAAATATTAAAATATCAACCACTTGCTCATGCCATCTCTGCATGTGGGTATAATTGCTAAATTATAGTTTTGATATTTGGCAGCGTAGGGCACGTACACAAAATGTGTGTGAGGACTCCAACTTGCTGGACTGGCAAAAAAATCAGCAAAACAGTTAGTTAAGTACTGTTCTGTGTCTGCCATCAATGGCAGTCATTTCATATGGAAAAGACGCTATATATCCAGAACCGGCCCTCTCTATAAGCTCACTACGCAGGTTGCATAGGGCCCCGCAAATTACATGAGGCCCCGCCTTCCCCTCCTCTCGTGCCAAAGCAGATGTCAATCAATTACAGCATAGAGAAGATGATGAAGCGGAGCTACATTTCGGCCAATGAAAAGAGGGGGAAAAAAGCCGGAGATTGCGGGAACAGCAATCAAGTGAACTTGTGTTATCTCCTCTCCAAGTTTGTTGTCAGCTAATAACAGTGGCTAAAGTTAACGTTGAGTTGCTTGTTAGCTTTCAGCGCATCCTAGTCTGTCTGTCTGTCTAACCAGCACTTGGGCTCAGCAGCGCATCTCTTGGTCTGCGCGTCTTTTGCTTGTCAGCTAGTGACTCCAGGGCCGTGTTCTGTGACTTTGTGCCTGACAAATGTGAGAGTGAAATGTATTATGTATGATTTGAGACATGCAACAATGTTTCCCATGTGTTTATGTGTGTGTGTGTGTGTGTGTGTGTGTGTGTGTGTGTGTGGGAGAGAGAGAGAGACAGAAGGAGAGAAGGAGACTGGAGGAGGAGGAGCCAGCCAGCCACGGGGGCGTGTCTCGCTGTGTCGGTCCACTCATGCACGTCTGTCGTTGTGACAGGCAGACATGACAGATCCCTTCCCCCACAGTGGGAGCAGCAGGTGAGAACACACACACACACACACACACACACACACACACACACACACACACCACCCGAGGTGACGGATGGACCCGTCCTCTCCCTCATCATTCACTCTGGCTGAGCAAGAGGGATGAAGAGAGAAAGAGGGATGGAGGAAGAAAGAGAGGGATGGAGAGAGAAAGAGGGATGGAGGGAGAAAGAGAGGGATGGAGAGAGGAAGAGAGGGATGGAGGGAGAAAGAGGGATGGAGAGAGAAAGAGGGATGGAGGGAGAAAGAGAGGGATGGAGGGAGAAAGAGGGATGGAGGGAGAAAGAGAGGGATGGAGAGAGAAAGAGGGATGGAGGGAGAAAGAGGGATGGAGAGAGAAAGAGGGATGGAGGGAGAAAGAGGGATGGAGGGAGAAAGAGGGATGGAGGGAGAAAGAGAGGGATGGAGAGAGGAAGAGAGGGATGGAGAGAGAAAGAGGGATGGAGGGAGAAAGAGGGATGGAGGGAGAAAGAGGGATGGAGGGAGAAAGAGAGGGATGGAGAGAGGAAGAGAGGGATGGAGAGAGAAAGAGGGATGGAGGGAGAAAGAGAGGGATGGAGGGAGAAAGAGGGATGGAGGGAGAAAGAGAGGGATGGAGAGAGAAAGAGGGATGGAGAGAGAAAGAGGGATGGAGGAAGAAAGAGAGGGATGGAGGGAGAAAGAGGGATGGAGGGAGAAAGAGGGATGGAGGGAGAAATAGAGGGAGGGAGAAAGAGGGATGGAGGGAGAAATAGAGGGATGGAGAGAGAAAGAGGGATGGAGGGAGAAAGAGGGATGGAGAGAGAAAGAGGGATGGAGGGAGAAAGAGGGATGGAGGGAGAAAGAGGGATGGAGGGAGAAAGAGAGGGATGGAGAGAGGAAGAGAGGGATGGAGAGAGAAAGAGGGATGGAGGGAGAAAGAGAGGGATGGAGGGAGAAAGAGGGATGGAGGGAGAAAGAGAGGGATGGAGAGAGAAAGAGGGATGAGAGAGAAAGAGGGATGGAGGAAGAAAGAGAGGGATGGAGGGAGAAAGAGGGATGGAGGGAGAAAGAGGGATGGAGGGAGAAATAGAGGGATGGAGAGAGGAAGAGAGGGATGGAGGGAGAAAGAGGGATGGAGGGAGAAAGAGGGATGGAGGGAGAAAGACAGAGTGAGAGAGGCATGGAGGTAGAGTGAAAGCGAGTGAGTGTGTGTGGAGTGGACCTGGGTGAAACTGTACTAATTGCCTTGTATCACACGCACACACACGCACAGGCACACACCGTCACACTCTCTCTCTCAATCACACACACACACACGCACAGGCACACACCGTCACACTCTCTCTCAATCACACACACACACACACGACTGTGTCGAGGCTGGCTGCCTGTATGTTAATTCCCTCCCCCCTCCCCTCCACTGGTAACTGTAACTGCCTTGTACTGTATTTTGTAACTGTCTTGTATTGTATTTTGTATGTCGTAATTGCCTTGTATTTTGTATGTATTGCATTTTGTATGTCGCTCTTTCTTCCTTTTTATGTGTTATTTGTATTGTAAAGCGCTTTGTCCATTCGTGCTGTGAAAGGCGCTATATAAATAAAACTTACTTACTTACTTACTTACTACACACGTTTCTCTCTCTCACACACACACACACCCTTGCTTACATACACACAAATACACACTCTCATTCATTCTCTCACACACACACCATACAATATATCTCTCTCTCTCTCTCTCTCTCTCACACACACACACACACACACATACACACACATGTAACCTAGGTTATAATAGCCTACATATAGGGCTGCACAATTAATCGTGAATTAATCGAAATCGCGATTATGACCTCCGCGATTAACTAATCGCAAAAGGCCGCAATTAATGTGATTAATAATTTTGCTTTGAATTGAGTGTGCTAGGACTACACGGACGAATCACAGGCGCTTATGCTGTCTGACCAATCACATGCGTTCCTGCTGAGTGCGCTGTGTACCCACAGCCGTGAGTAGTGAAAAAATTAGCGAAAACGAGGTCAGTGAGTTAGTAGCAAGAAAGGGATCAACGTACGTGATTTTGGAGCATTTTGGTTATTATATTGAATATTATATATACTCACAATTATTCAGCGCAATTAGCATTTTGAAGCAAATAATCGCACTTATTATCTTTTGTCATAATCGTGCAGCCCTACCTACATATGAAACTGATGAAATGAATAAATTAATACATTAATAAATGAATAAATAGTGTTAAGAGTTAGTTCATACAAAGATAAGATTGCAGTTAAAGTGCTGAATTTCGGGTCATTTTGTTGTTGTATAAGGGTAGCCTACTGGTTCTTGAAATAAGAGAGGCGCTGATTAGCCAATCAGCAGCCGCCTAACCAGAGGGAGAAAGTTCGAGAACAAGTTATATTTTATACATTCCAGAGCTGTGACCCTTTGAAGGAGAACGGTTGCATTGTAAAACCGAGACTACAGCTAACCTTAACATAGGAGATTAAAACAGTCTAGCGACTATAAAGTTTATTATTTTTCCTTTTCTTATCTTCTGATGAGTGATTCTGTCTACTTGGAATTTCATCTTGTTCTGCATTCTTTATCGAGGATTTGGCCAGGATTTTGGATTCATGGAGATCGCTTGGGGTTCTACATTCCGAGCGGGGAACAAACAAAGATGGCGAACCACCCAGAAAAGACCTCCACTGGACTCGTGATGGGTCGGTCGCGAATGATATGGCTCTATGTGCTCTACGGCTCTTTTAAGTGAATGATACGGCTCTATGTGCTCTACGGCTCTTTTAAGTGAATGATATGGCTCTATGTGCTCTACGGCTCTTTTAAGTGAATGATATGGCTCTATGTGCCAGCTCTTTTAAGTGAATGATACGGCTCTATGTGCCGGCTCTTTTAAGTGAATGATACGGCTCTATGTGCTCTACGGCTCTTTTAAGTGAATGATACGGCTCTATGTGCCGGCTCTTTTAAGTGAATGATACGGCTCTATGTGCCGGCTCTTTTAAGTGAATGATACGGCTCTATGTGCCGGCTCTTTTAAGTGAATGATACGGCTCTATGTGCCGGCTCTTTTATGTGAATGATATGGCTCTATGTGCCGGCTCTTTTAAGTGGATGATACGGCTCTATGTGCCGGCTCTTTTAAGTGAATGATATGGCTCTATGTGCCGGCTCTTTTAAGTGAATGATATGGCTCTATGTGCTCTACGGCTCTTTTAAGTGAATGATACGGCTCTATGTGCTCTACGGCTCTTTTAAGTGAATGATACGGCTCTATGTGCCGGCTCTTTTAAGTGAATGATATGGCTCTATGTGCCGGCTCTTTTAAGTGAATGATATGGCTCTATGTGCTCTACGGCTCTTTTAAGTGAATGATACGGCTCTATGTGCTCTACGGCTCTTTTAAGTGAATGATACGGCTCTATGTGCTCTACGGCTCTTTTAAGTGAATGATATGGCTCTATGTGCCGGCTCTTTTAAGTGAATGATATGGCTCTATGTGCTCTATGGCTCTTTTAAGTGAATGATATGGCTCTATGTGCCGGCTCTTTTAAGTGAATGATACGGCTCTATGTGCCGGCTCTTTTAAGTGAATGATATGGCTCTATGTGCTCTACGGCTCTTTTAAGTGAATGATATGGCTCTATGTGCCGGCTCTTTTAAGTGAACGATGGGAGCCGGCTCCCGACTGAGAGCCGTTTTCTTTTTTTGTAAATTAATCCAAGACTGAATGATAGGATGCTCTTCTTGACACACTGCTCCACCGCGGCTAGTATAGATCCATGGTCTAAGGATGTTATTCCAAGCAGGAAAACACTCTCCAAAACAATCATTCCCAAACTGTATGACAGAGAACGTGCTTCACTGAAGGAAAGGGTTAAAAGGCTGCTGCAGTTGGCCTGACAACTGACTGCTGGACATCAATAACCACCACTTCCTTCATGTCAGTTACATGTCACTTCATTGAAAATGATACAATGGTGTCCTGTCTTCTGGACTGTTTTGAGTTTAGTGACAGACACTTCAGATAACTAGGAGGAACTACTAAGAGAGGCAAAAGAGTGGAATGTGGAAAACAGAGTTGTTTGCTGTATTAGTGACAATGCAGCTAACATAATCAAAGCCTTTAAAATCCTCAAATGGAGCCACCATCCATGTCTCGCGCACACAATCAACCTGCCTGTAAGAGATGCCCTGAAGGTGATGAAGCCCACTGTGGATAAAGTGAAGGCGGTGGTGGAATTCTTCCATAAAAGCACAATAGCCACAGAGAAGCTGAAGTCCACTCAACGCCAGATGGGTATGCCTGAGCTGAGGCCCAAACAAGACTGTATTACAAGGTGGAATTCAACATTTTATATGTTGAAACGGGTTCTGGAGTCCAAGGATGCAATCATCTCTACCCTGGCCATTATCAATGCAACAACAAGGGTACAGACAAGGGTCTGCACAGGATAACAGCCCCCCACCAGACACAAGGACCAGTGACCCTGGGGAAGGTGACACAGTTGGTGACGGCTCTCTGTGCATCTATGGACAGAAAGTTCCTCAGAATGGAACACAACACTGTTCTCTCAGAAACCACTGTATTGGACCCAAGGTTCAAAAAGCCGGCCTTCGATGACAACCAAGCTCTTGATGAGGCACTATAGAGAGTAACAGCCTCAGTAGCCAGCCAGCTCCACCCCCACCGGGAGGCCAAGAGGGAGAAGAGGGCACAGGGGCAGCAGACCTGAATGTGAATGGGACATCTTCACAAAACTAGCAAGGTTTTGGAAATTGGAGAGGAAAGATGTCAAGCAGAAAGAGGAATAAAAGCCAGTAGGAGAGCACAGTACATGAGAGGTGGTGGTGGGGGGTGGGAGGAAAGGTATACAGTAAACAGTGACACACCTGCGCCCCCCCCAACCCCCCAAATGTGTCCATTTTGCAAGGCAGCGTTAGCTAGCCCATAACGTTACACAGCTAAGTTAGCTCGGTGGCACCTGCTGCTAGTTAACGTTATGACGTTTTCACACAATACATTCATGCCTGTGGGGGGAGGCTCTCTCTGCACTATCCACACATGTAGTATACATCTCTCCTATTATTTATTTAGATCTTCTGACCTTTAAAATCACATTTCATTCATAAAAACTATAGACATTTAAAAAATAAAAAACATGTTTTTCCTTTCTTTTTTTTTCTTCTAACCATCCCTCCGCGCCTCCCCTGAATATCTCTGGGGCCCCCAGGGGAGGCGCGCCTCACAGTTTGGGAATGCCTGGTCTAGTCCATTTTGCGGTGAACTGCGTTGCTATGGCGCCCCTCAATCAATGAACATAGCAACGCATCTACTGCCTGTCTGAATTAGCCTTCATCTCTTTAGATGTTTTCTTTTAATGTCAAATCAAGTCAGTTGTTCATCCCTCACCTCTGACCTTTACGCTCCTCTGTGCCCCTCGTAACCCCCAGCAGCCGTTCAATGCATTGCGTGACCTGCGAGGCTTTATGAGGCTCATTACCACGGTTTCCTACAGCGGTTACAGGGGTTTCTATAACAACCGCAAGGCTGCATCTGTGGTGCGTTCAAATTCAGCGTGCGTTCAAATTCAACGTTAGCGAACGTTAGCAGACTATTTTACGTTAGCTTTGTGTTCGCCGCAAACGTTTGCTAACAGAAGCTAACAGTCTGGAGAGGTAGTTCGGCAGTAACGGAACGAGGATCACAATGGACCCAGGCTTACTGGAGATGTGCTCCCATGGAGATTGTTGCGTTTATGCGAACTATTTGGAAAGTTCATTAAAAGCCGTTCAAATGTGACCGTTTGGAGAAAACATGTTTGTGGCGAACGTTCGCCTCTGTTAGCTGAATTTGAACGCAGCCCTGATCTCTTGATCACTCCGGGTCGGCGCATTCATCTACAGCTGTGCTTAAACATCGGGCGGGATATACAGAAATAATGAATCCCTCCCAGCCAATCAGAATCAAGCATTTAAAAATGAAGTTGAATAAAATACAAATAATATAGCCAACCAGTTAACTAGTCACTAAAATATAGGCAGTTACTGCCAGTCGGATTGAGTTTGCTGCTCAACGACGCCTCCTGGTGGCTATTGTGCTACATGGAACAAGGAGGCGGTCTGGAGTCCGAACGGACCTCTAAAACTGCGCTGTCGTTGCTGCTCTCCGCTCAACATGTCGCGCCGACTTTTAGTTCTGAGGACTGTATGTGTCAACTTGTGTGTGTATGCTTGCTTCTGTAAGTTCTAGTTCTACACACACACACACACTCTCACACACACTCCCCAGCACCGCTGTTAACGTTGACTTTAACCATTAAGCTCTGAATGCAGTCAGCTGGGGAATTGATTTCATGTAAGACCTCTGTGAAAAGTCAATAGGCATTAGTGCAGAAAAACCCAGGATTAGACTTTGATTGGCCCACGCCACGTACTGGTGCACGCCGCCCAAACACAGGGAGCTAAAACCGCTTACACGCCCGGATCGGCCAACCAGAGGTTAATCCTGGGTTTGGAAGTCGACCACAACACTTATCGACCCAATCCCGGAGGACAAACGTATTTTGCGTTGTCAATAGGACAGAGTGTGTGTGTGTGTGTGTGTGTTTGTCATGCTTGCCACATGGAGAACAGATACTGCCTCAGGGTTCTCTGCA